>NC_048233.1:32586972-32587317 GCF_002007445.2 Ailuropoda melanoleuca
CAGAAGAGCCTGATGTGGGGCTCGATCCCAGAACGCTGGGATCACGCCCTGAGCCGAAGGCAGACGCTTAACCGCTGTGCCACCCAGGCACCCCAAAAAATGGAAACTTCTGATAGATTTTGGTTTTAAAATTTTCTGCAAATGTTCCAAACTACTTGAGTGCATAAGTAGAATCCAAGTGGGATCAAAGGCAAAACTGTTTCTATTGTGGAATGAATTTTGGCTCCATATAGTTTTACTTTTAAAAGAGAGCATTAATTATATTTTTAACAACAGAGATTTAAAAACTGAAAAAGTTGAGATAATGCTAAGTGAAATAAGTCAAGCAGAGAAAGACAATTATCA